>NW_024962334.1:8748576-8789410 GCF_019238085.1 Lagopus leucura
CGCGCGGCACCGGGCCCGGCGGCGCGCGGCCCCCCCTCCCCAAGCGCCGTCCCCTTACGCGATCCCGGCGAGGAGGTGGGGCGGTGCCGGAGGAACCAGGAAGTGGCGGCGGCCGGCCCCGCCCCGGGCTCTGGGCCCCGGCACCGTGCGGGTAGCGGATCCGCGCAGCCGGTCAGCCGCAGCCGGTACCTGGGGCCGCTGGGTTTGCTCGGCGCTCCCCGTTGGCGGCTGCCGCTTGCGGTACCCGCAGCTTCGCCGGGCAGCGTGAGCTTCTGCGGGCTCCCTCCCGGTCTTTTTTTAATTTCAGCCAACACAGGTCATCCGTCTGCCGAAAAGACATCGCTGTGTGCTTGTTAAAAACGACAGCGCATCCTTTTGTCCGATAGCCTTCAGGGCAACCTTGCCTCTGAGGAGTTCAGTCCTCCAGGGAAGCCACCCCTCCTGAAAGGGGCAGTGATCTGCCAGCCCTGGAGGCTGCGTGAGACAGATAAACGAGCCGGATCCAGAATTCCTGTGCTTGTGTAAAGCTACTTTACTATCAAAGTAGGAAATGGCTGCCCAGGCAGGTTGTGGAGTCTCCTTCTCTGGATATGTTCAAGACCTGCCTGGATGCCTACTTGCCGGTGAGCAGGGAGGAGCTGCTGGCTGCGCTTCTGGACTGCGCGAGGCTTTGGCCATGCTAGGTCAGCTCCGGGCTGGGATGGCAGAAATGGAGGAAGCAAGCTGCCCCTCCTTGTGTCTGACCAACTGTGGGTGCAGCTAGGAGCCAGGCAGGACCAGAGCCAGAGCCTTATCTCACTGCGCCCTTCGTGGGAAGCACTCCGCAGCACACCTGCTGACATCTCCATTCAGATGAGCTCACTTTTGTACAGAGCCTTCTAGCAGGTCTCACACTGCACATCAGGGCCAAGAAATGTTCCACAAGGCCAACAGATGCTCTGCCTGCCTCTCTTGCCTGTCTCTTGCTCGCCTCCACAGGTCCAGCTGGCGGCTGAGTGCCCCATGGCCAGCCCTCCCTGTGGGGCAGTGCTCAATACACCACAGGACAGCAGTGTTCCCAGCACTACGTGGCCCAGAAACACGCCTGCCTGGCTACCATTGACACTGGTGTACAGCCCGTGGGCCCTCCTCAGCTGGCACACACCTGCATGAGGCTTCAAGGCAGCTTCAAAATAATTTGGAAACGATACACAAGAGCTGTGCTGAGCGTGCAAAACTTCAGTGAAAGCTGCCAAAATAAACAACCCTCAATTACAATGTAGTGTCAAGCCGGAGCCTTTAATCACGTTCCCACACCACCAGCACGGGGCCAGCGCTGCTTTCCCCACCGCGATGCCCCCATGAGGTAAAACTCCGTATTTCCTCATGGTCTGAGCGCCGAGCGAACTTTCTCTACGCGTTCGAGTGCCCTCGGGGCGCTTTTACCTCAGCTAAAGGCACAAACACAGGACAGGACCCGCCTCGCGGCACACTACACGAGGGCTACCCGCACTATTTCCCGCCTGCGGAAATGGGACAGTGCGCAGGCGTAGAGCCCGCCCCCCCAGGGGAGTTCACGTGATGGGGGGCGCGCGCCTGCTCGTTCCCGCCGCCTGGCCCTGAGGGAGGGGAGGCTGCCGGTTGCCGGCCGGAAGCGGAAGCGCTGTGCAGCGCGCGCAGCGCCATGGCGTCTGTGGTGCTGAGTGATGCGGAGAAGCTGTATATCATACACGGCGTCCAGGTAACGGCTGTACTGCTCTACTCTTATGTGAAAGTTGCTTTTCGTTCTTTGTTGATGTGTTTGGCACGGGAAAAGGAAACTTTAAAAGCGCGAGTACTTATCTTTACGTTCGTGATTCCCTTAAGCAAAATCCGTTGGTTGTCCTGTTTAGGAGGATCTCCGTGTGGATGGCCGTGGCTGTGAAGATTACAGATGTGCAGAAGTGGAAACGGATGTGGTATCCAACACAAGTGGATCTGCGAGAGTGAAGCTGGTAGGTGAATCTCTCAGGAGTCACGTACGTTGCTGATGAAACTGGCTTATTTCAGTTGGCTTATGAGAAATAATTGCTGTCTGTAAATATGTCTGTGTGTGTCTCTAGTGTGAGAGCTGCTCCAAAAACAGCGTCTCCTGTTTTATGTTGGCCCACAGCATCAGAGGCAGATATTGGTGGTATGGCAATAAAGGTTGAATCTTCCCACCAGTATTTCATTCCATTTTGTTGCCATGTGAGCAGCAGAAGTGCAGTCTGACAGAATGGTGTCTGACATGGAAATGTTTCTGAGGTAAAGATGTGGAATTGAATTCCTTTATGTTGAAGCACTTGCACCTACTGACATTCATTGTTGCTTGGTGAATGTTGATGGAAACCCAGCAGTGGATGTGAGCACAGTGAAGCAGTGGGTGATGCATTTCAGCAGTGACAACAGTAACATGAAATACAAGACATGTTCTGAATGGCCATGCACAGCTGTCACATGATGAAATTAAGTGTCTTGATCAGCTCATCTGTGCAAATCAGCAGGTTATGACCAGGGAACTCTGTATGGAGCTGAATATCAGCTTCAGTGCATCAGAAATGATGGTAGCAGTGTTGGAATATCAGAAAATGTGTGCCAGGTGGCTCGCATGAATACAGGTGCAGAATGAATAGCATATCTAAGTTTGTCAGATTCTGCTGGACCTATGCAGGGCTGAAGGTGACATTTTTCTGTATCACATCAGTATGGTGATGAGATGTGGTGTCACCACTATGCACTGGTGTCAAAATGCAGTCCATGGAGTGGTGGCATGTGAATTTCCTATTGAAGGAAAAGTTCAAGAGACAGCCTTCAGTGGGTAAAGTATTGTGCACTGTCTTTTGGGATAGGAAAAAAGTGATCCTTCTGGATTTCCTGAAACTCAGACAAAACATCAGCTCTGACTGCTGCATTGTGACACTGACTAAGCTGAAGGCTTGAACTTTCAGGGTCAGACAGAGATGAAGACAGCTTTTCTCTTGCAGTTTGGTATCACCAGACCCCATACCAGTTTCAAGACCATGGAGCATATTGCCAAATCTGTCTGGACTGTCCTACCACATGCACTTTGTAGTCTGGATTTGGTGCCTCCTGTCTTCCCCCTGTTTTGGGCTGATGGAAAATGGACTGCTCAGGCAATGTTTTCCTAGCAATGGTGCAGTCATAGCTATGAAACAGTAGGTTACCTCTGCTGGTGCAGACTTTTGTGAGCTCAACTTTCAGTCTCTTGTTCATCGGTGGTGAAAATGTAGAGTGATGGTGACTATGTTGATAAAGTTTCGTGGCTGAGAATTTCTTCAATTGAATAATGTTATTGTGCTCTTTGCAGCTCTTATATTTTCCATGGAAATAAATAGGAGGCATTACTTTCAGAATGACCTGTGCATGTATGTATATGCTTAGCACTAATTGAAATGATGGGCTGAGGAAATAATGACAAGATATATGAATAATTCAAGCTAGCTTAACCTATTTGAGCTAGATTTATAGCAGAGCCTGAAACCAATCTGCTATTCAATGTTAGATGCTGTTGTGCTTAATCACTGGAAAAATAGTTCTGTTCCTTTAAGTGAAGCAAAGCTACTTCTGGCATGTGTTGACTGTAAAGAAAATAGGCATTTTTTTGGCAGTATTATAAATATTCTGCAGAAATAACTGATCCAGAACTGAAATGATAAAAAGCTGTAGCTATTAAGATTGTCTTCTAAACATAGAGAAAGCTGATATGTGGGCACAGCGTTGTTCTCCTAAAGCCTTTCTGTTTTGTGATTCTCTGATAGAGCAAGTAGCAAAGACAACAGAATAGACAGAAATGTTTGCTTGCTGTAGGCATCTTAACTGAGTGTATTTTTGTAGCTGTGTGATGTATTTTTGTTTTAACAGGGGCATACTGATATCTTGGTTGGTGTAAAAGCTGAAATGGGGACACCAAAGTTGGAGAAACCAGATGAAGGTTATCTGGAATTCTTTGTTGACTGGTTAGTATATTAGAAGAAAAGGTAGTAGAGCTGTATGCATTTACACTTCTTTGCTTCTCACGTTTGAAATAAAAAACTAATCAGATCTGAAATGTATATCTTCACTGCCCTAACCTGCTTTAAGTGGCTGAATAACAGAAGCAGTTTATTTTACTATCTTAGCTATGGTGAATGTTCAGAAACATCATTTCAGCTCTATAGTATCAGTTGCCTTTTTTTTTTTTTTTAAACAATGATTGAATATAGACAATGTCTTTCATTAATGAAGTATTCCAGGTACTGAGATGGAGGAAGAAAAGAATTAACTTACAGAGATCATACTTAAAACTGTATCTCAAAGGATTTTACTTACTTTGTCTTTGAAAGCAGTGTAAAAAGTGTACTTTGTGCAAGACCATCCATTAAAAAAAATACACGACACAAACTTCAGATACAAGGGTTGAATCCCTTGATTGGATTTGTTAATCACTTTTATCATCAAATCAGTATTTCATTAACTACACTGATAACTGTCTTCAATGGCGTTCCAAGCTTTGTGCTACAAATAAACCATTGCTTATCTTTACAGGCTTAGTAGCATCTGAATTGTGAAGGAAGCTAGAAGGAAACAGAGCTGCTCTGAGATAGCTTAGTGACATCTTGGTCTTATTCCTGACTGTCTGCTGTCTGAAGCTGTGGCATCCATGTCTTGCAGATTTCATAAAGCTATTCTTAATGAAATAAAATGCTTTGAGAGCTTCTCAAAGCTTTGTCACTGTCAAATTAGTTCTGCCTATGACATATATATGTTTGGTTTTTTTTTTTTGTTGGTACTCTGAAGTTAAATCTGTGTTAGTAAAGCTGAGATATGCTTACTTAGAGAAACTCATATATCTGATAATGTTTTTGAGGTAACTGGTATTATCTGTGCAAATACTTTTGTATCTCTGGCATTATGCAATTTTATCTAAGAATTCATGCATACATCACAGTCTCCTGGTTAGCTATGGAAACTTATGGTTTGCCAAGGGAAGGACTCAGCTAGGAATTAGTTTATCTGTGACTACTGTTCAAAAAATGTAAGACAGTAGGGTGTTCTTCCCAGATTTGGTCTTGTTTTTAGATAGTATCTGAGCTGACTTCTTTATAAAGCTCATGTATGAAATACCCCAATTAGTTTTTATTTGTTTCTGTTGGTTTTTAGACAAAGTCCAACAAAAGAAGCTCTATACGCTGGTACTCTCTAACGCTAACACTTGTGTTAAGTGTTCTGCCCAGCAGCAGTACTCGGAAGTGACAGCACGAAATATTCCAGAGATAACATACAGGTGGCAGATCTTTCAGTTCATCAGCAGGAACTGCAATTCTGGGATGCTTCTTTTCTGAGTAATGATGTGTTAGAGAAACTTTAACTCATTAGATTAATGTTAGGTTCTAATTTGTAGCTATTAACCACTGCTTTGTAAGATGGGAGGGAGATGTGCAGCAGTATCGATGGATCTTGTTGATTCTAGAAATGTGCTGTTCTCACTTTCTGTAATAACACAGGCCAAAAGCATAAATTTGAGAGAAGAGTAATCACTTCTCCTGTGCTTGTGCTGTCAAGGTAAGGTGGCTTCTAGCTTTAACGAAGAGCCCAAAGACACAGTTTGAAGTGAGAGCTATTTGGTTTCTGCATAGAAATATTAGAAATATTTCTAATATAGAATATAGAAATATCTGCATTTCTTAGATAGGGTAGTGAGATGTTCTCAGTGCTCTGATGCTTTTTCAGGCTCCCACTAGGTGGTAGTAATTCAGCACATTTTGATACACTGCTTCTCATAGTGAGGTTCTTCTATGTGCTTCTTGGATTCTATATTGTTTAAACTACTAAAGTAAATACATCTTTAAGATTATCTGTCATTTGGTTAAATGTTTTCCCTACTATAATTTCTTGCATTGTAGATGACAGTATATTAAAGGCCTGAGCAACAGTTTTCAGCTATTGGGAGAAAGATTTTAAATGGGGAACAGAAAAAAAATTTTTAAGGAAGCAATGTGTGGCAGAAGAATCTTGAATGTTGTGTGATGTGACACTGAAATGGTTTTAAAATTCTGCAAATCTACATTCTAAGAGTAGAAATTTCCTGTGCTCTGTACTCACCATGGTCACTATTAAGTTCTTTCTGTGTTTTGTAAAGCATACTTCTGGGCTTTTTCCTTTATTAGTGTACTAGATAACCCTCTTTCATTTTATTGACAGTCTAAATTACTGAAGTATTCTGTGAGCATTGGGTGGCAGTATTTACCACATAGTTATTATATCAGTACCCTGACAACATTACTTCTGAATTGCACTTGGGTTGTGTGGAACTGAAGTGTTAAAATAATGATGGAATTAAGATGCAGTAAAACTTGCAGTATTCCAGTTGGGTCTTGCGTTCTTCTCACCTTTGACCTGCTGCCAAAGAAAGCAACCATTTGTATTTCAAAACTAGAGCATTTGATAAAACTTGGTGCTTAAAAATAATGAGCTGTAGATTAAAGTTTGTGTGATTCTTTTCAACTTCTCATGAAAAGCGTAATGCTTGCAGGAACTGTACTCTAAAGAGAAGTTAAACAATGGTATGGTGAACTTGCAAAAAAACTGCTTGAGTGGCTAAGTTCTCCTTTAATACAACCTAAAGCCTTGACTTGGAAATATTTCCAGATTTAAGGTACATTTAATTATGGTCCTGTCTTATGAAATCAGGGCTGGAGCACCTCCCCTACAAGGAGTGAGAGAACTGGGGCTTTTCAGTGTGGAGAAGAGAAGGCTCCAGGGGGACCTTACAGCAGCCTGCCAGTATCTGAAGGGGGCCTGCAAAAAAGCTGGGGAGGGACTTTTTGTAAGGGTATGTAGCGACAGGATCGAGGGGCATGGCTTTAAAATGGGAAGAGAGTAGATTTAGACTAGATCTAAGGAAGACATTCTTTACTGTGAGGGTGGTGAGACTCTGGAACAGGTTGCCCAGGGAGGCTGTGGATGCCCCCTCCCTGGAGGCATGCAGGGCCAGGCTGGATGGGGATTTGAGCAACCTGGTCTAGAGGGAGGTGTCCCTGCAGGGGGTTGGAACTAGATGATCTTAAAGGTCCCTTCCAACACAAACCATTCTGTGATTCTATAATATTAATGCAACTGCAAATAATAGCATTACATTTTCAGTGCTTATTTGCACAGTAAAAGTGGTCTGCAAGCATAGGTCAGTGCTTCATTGACAGCAGTATTGATTTTTTTAGCATGTATAGTAAAGTCTCCTTATATAAGCAGCAAATAACTCCTAGGAAATCCAGTAGCTCTTCCCAGCATTCTGAATTTTCATCAGTTGTGCAAAGTTGGGAGAGTTGCTGTGTGGCAGGGGCTTCCCTTGTAGGCTCTACAGTTGTGTTGATACAGCACCCTTGATGGTTTAAGTTTTAAAGGTGAAGCCATTATATTCCAAGAGTTTGTTTTGTGCTGTATGTTTGCATTCTTTCAGTGTTGGAAGAGAGCTAAGGATCATCGTATTGGTACAAAAAGTGCGTGAGGAATTGGCACTGCAGGGTGCCTAGCCAGTGCAATTCAGGTATTTTACATTCAGAGATTTGTACATATCAAGCTAATTCTGAGGAATCTCCTTCATTCTCATATTCTGTCAAGAGAAATTGATCTTGGAGAGATGGAGATGTGACTAATTTATTTAAAACCAAAATCTGCAGTGCTTGCCAGAAGTGCACTTTTGAGCACGCTTTTGCCCTCTCTGTACACTTGGAGTATGTTCAAAATGTTTCTTATCATACCATGTATTCATCTCTGGGCATTTCTGCTCCCTTTCATTGTGATTTTGAGGTTTTGGTTTCTATTTATTTTGCATGGGCCTGTTGTCTTCTGCTGTTTGTTAGAATGTTGTTCTTAGCTGTGAACACTTTATTGCACGACCTCATAAAGTTTGTTACATTGGAATTGGGAAAACAAAGACCACACGTGGTTTTTTTGTTGGATTCCTTCTGGAAAAAGATGTTTTTTAGCTCCTGTCCATAAACAGTGGTTGCTGAAAATATTGAACTGCAGTCTGTAAGAGGTTTGGTGGCACGGAGTATGCTCACAGAAAAGAAATTACCAATTTAAATTAAGCAATCATATGAATTCTGCAAATCCTTGTTATAACGTCACGTCTTTCTCTTCTTACCTTATTAATTACATTCTTGCCTTCCTTTCTTATCTGGTTAATTTAACGTTCATCTCTAACAGGCTGCCTTGTTGGCCATTCTGAACTTAGTACAATTTTCTCTCATTTCTTTTTCTTGAAAGTGTTGAGGCAATAGAAGGTGAGGTTGCCTAAGAACTAATTGCAGGGGGAATTCACCACCTTTCATGCTAATGCTGGGAACTGAAGACTGGAATTTAGTCAGCGTCAGATTTGGTACCTAGTATAGACAACCCATCTGCATTAAGGCATTTTGTTATGCAAAATGGAAATAATTTTTTCACAGATTAAGTGCTTATTCTTGTACACATAAATCCTTGGAGATTTCTAGTATTTTATGCTGAGGTATATATTTGCGCTTAAGAAATGCAGCTCAAAAGTGAAAGGTATTTTTTTCTTCTTCTTTATCCAGTTCTGCAAATGCTACTCCTGAATTTGAAGGCCGGGGAGGAGAAGAACTTGGCACAGAGATAGCAAGTACTCTCTACAGAATATTTAGCAGTGAGGGGAGCGTAGACTTGAAATCTCTTTGCATTAATCCCAGGGAACACTGCTGGGTTCTCTATGTTGATGTATTGGTAAGTAAGAAAATGAAAACTAAAAAGGTCCGAGGAGGTTTTCAAGGCATTGGCATTAGCATAGCTGTGTTTAGCTTCATATAAAAAATTCTTCCTCTAATCCGGCTTAATGTTTCACAGCATGGATGGCTACTCTCTTGCAAATCTGTCTATAATAGTCACTGCATTCTGCTTATTCTTTTCCTCCTCTTTCTGCTCTGCTACAGAGCTAATAAAACAGATTGAAATACTGCAAATCTGTCACCAATAAAATCAGTGAACTCATATTCACAGGGAAGTTGCCACTAAAGAAGGCTGAACTTTTTTCTAAGTAAATGTATCATTTGATTGAGCATAACTGAGCATGAAGGTATATTAGCCCTAATATGAGTTTCCCTCCTGTCAGCTTCTTTGTTCAGTGAAACTTGTATGGCAGATGTAACATTTGGCCTAGGCACTTTTGTGGAAGTTGTATACACATGTTGAATGTAAAAAAGAAAGTAAATATTTGTTCCCATTAAAAACTGGAAACTCAATTTTGTGCGTGTAAGTCTTGCATGTGCAGCAGCTCAGTTTCCAAGTAATGCTATATTTAAATTCCCATCATGGGAATTTAATAGAATTCTGCAAGTCAGACTCTCCAGAGCTTTGTTTCCTACTCTTACTGGTGCAGAGTTGAGTTTCCACTTGCCAAATGTGTAACTGAAATTATGTTGAGGGATCTTACGCACTGGAATCAGTTAATGTCTATGAATTACTTTCTACATGTTAAACTGCATTGCCTCCCCAAAAAGGTGCAGACAGACTTGTATTAAAACAAGAATGAAATATGAATAAATGTGAAACTTAATCCACTAAGTTTTTAAATAGCAAAAGCATTACTCTAGTTACATAGACATGGAACGTACTGTGGCTTTCTCCAAATACAGAATGATCAAATATGTATCACTGCCGAGTGCTTTAACAACCCCAGTCACCACCTCAGTGGAGCTTGGCACCGTTTAACAGGGAGTAAAGTGCTAGTTCTCAGAAATCACACCGGGACCTTCCGTTACTAGGTAATTGCGTGCAGGGGTGCAGGATGTTAAGAGCTGTGCTTATTTAAGCCATGTGCTGCTTCTGCAGCATAAACAAGGACTTCAATAATGCTGATTGCTGCAGAAATTGTTCTGTTCAACTTTTGTGTGGGTTATAACTGATATTTGAGTTGTTCTGCACAAATCTGTTGATTGTCCACAGCTCCAGAAGAGAACAGCCTTGATGTTTTTAAGCTACTTGTCATGTCAGGATTATGAACACCTGTGTTCTGTAGTGTATTCTGTTTAGCTTTATTTATAGTATCAATAAAGAATCTGTTGTAGGTTTGTAACTAGGATTCTAAAGTTGAGGAGACTTTCAGTGTAGCATTCTGCATAATTTTATGTGACAGCCACAGAAGAGCTGTGATGTAGATAGAATTAGATAATGTTAACATTCCTATTCTGCCCCCACGCTGCCCGAGCTTTCTGCATTTTAACTTTTTTAAGGTATTTGTATTGTTTCTTTTTCCAAACAGAAAATGTGTGTATCACATGTGATAGTTGTACTTGATGCAAGCACTTCATACTTATAGGTTTCAGCCAGACACATTACATAGGTGCTGCTTGGTCACTCAGAAACCCCACTCTCCACACATGGATATGATTTAAAGATTGAGAAATGTACCTTGACCTTTCAAAATATTCTTAATAACAGCAGAAGGTCAGATGTGTGAGCTACTCTTTGAATGTGGGAGTTGTACAGCACTGCAGAGCTACAGCCTGTTCTCACCTTCTGTCTTTCTGTCTTTTTCTTTCCCTTCCCGAGTTATTAATGTTTGAAATAAAGTTTTAGGAGATTTGGAGGGATGTTTTTGACACGTTTTGCCTTCTTCACATAACACACACCAGCAGGCTGCCACACTGAGCAAGGAAAGCTGAAGCTGTGCATTATTTTTCCATTCCCTATCTCATTGTACTACGTGGTGTGCTTGGATCTTGCATTAGGTTCTGTTGAAATGTTACTGAGCATATTTCAGGAGATCCCCGCCTTAACCCAGTCCTGTTGGAGGAAAGAAACCCAATGACTTAGAAATCAGTCCTTTCTGATTAAAATCTCTGAATAAGGCAAGACCTGCAATAGTTTGTTTTTCTACTCATGATAACTTTCTCTTTTGTGTATCAGTAAATTAGAAGTGAGTCCTTCCTAGAAACTTTTGCTTCCCAAAACTCAGAGTTGAGCAGGCGTATGAATGCAGTGGGAGGGAGAAATCTCAGTACAATGTGACAACATGCTTAGGCTGAGAAGAGGGCATTCATTTATTTTTGGAGGAATTGTTTCACCATGCTTGGTACAGGCTGAGTTCCTAGCCCATAGGCGCCAGTGTAATACAGATAAGGCTTTAGAATAGTAGCTTGAGCACAAACCTAGTAACAGTACAAGCACATCCCTTTATTGTGTTTTAATAACAAAAATATTGCAGGCTTATTCCATTATCCACTAAAATCCAATAGTGCCTGAAAGTGGCAAGTTAACCTCTCTGTATCCAGCAGCTGTTGGCAAGGAAATAATTTGATCACCTTTGTATTAGCTTTCCATCCCAACTTTTTGTCATTCTGTTTACACAATTCAGTCTGTCTTAATAAAAATAAGCTGTCTTTCCAGAATATCTGATTTATGACTCGCTGCCAGTGTGGGAGGAAATCTCGTTCTTAAATAGATTTCGAAGAACCATCAGTGCTGTAAGACTTGTTTTGCTCTCGTTGTGCAGTGTAGAACGGATGCTTCTGCATTACGTCCAGTGTTCATACCAGCATAGTTTCAAATGCTTGTGGGGATTTGATCATCAAATAGTACTGTCTGTGAGCAAACTCAGAGTGGAGAGAGAGACTTGTCAGAGAGCTATCACTAGGCTGTCACTAAACGCATCTCTGAGTTGTCTGTCAGCCTATAGAAGGTATAAGTGGTTATGGGAGCCCTGCTATTTTACAATAGTATGCAGTGCTGTTCATCTTTTTGGCTGTTTTTCTCCTGACTTTAATGGAAAGAAACTGAGCTAGCCTCCTTCCACAGGCTTTGATTCAAGTGACAGTGCTATCGATAAGCAGGCTTTGAGAACAGAATTTCCTTAGATCTTTGTCAGCTACAAGAGAAACTGGAATTTTATGGAAAGGATTACTCCTTTTCCATAAAGAATAGAGGATAAATCAAGAAGTGCCTTCACACTGTACTTTGTGTAATAAATTTCATGTATGACAGTATTAAACAACTTCACTCTCTGTCCTAGGTGAGAATTTGCGTTGCTTTTTCAGAAACAGTAACACCAACTGGGTTTGCCCATCTAATATTAAAAAAACAAAGATTCCTTTTTGAAATACTAAATGGAAGGTGGTGTTTCCTAAGCTAACGTTAAACATTCTGAGTGTATCGGAAATAGTCTGGTTGTATTCTACTTGAGAGCCTTACTGAGAAGAGTAACAATAGTAGTGAATTCAGTTCAGCTTCTATTATGAAATTTTATCATTAATTTTATTGTGAAGTGCTTTAAGTCTTTTATTTCCCATGCATAATGCAATCTACAGAAATCTTAATCTCATACCTGGTGTTCGTTGCCATAGGCTTTAAAGATAACTTTTTTTTAGCCTATTCTAGTTCTTAGTTTTGTGAGATTTCACTTAAAGGTACTAACTCGATTTTTCTTTTAAAGAGATTCTTTATTTTTTCTTTTTCTCTTCCCCAGTTACTGGAATGTGGTGGGAACCTCTTTGATGCAATCTCTATCGCGGTGAAGGCAGCTCTCTTTAACACAAGGTAAAGCACAGAGCTCATTTCATGTGAGTGCAAGTGACAGGGGAAGAGAAATACTTTCTATGAGCTCAGCCTTTTGTGCTCACTGTTTTTAAGTAAGAAAACCTTAACTGTGACTTCAATTCAGGTAAAAAGCAGTCTGTTTGCAGGCAAGTAACATGAACTCATGACTTTCTCCTACCAGTAAAATGTTGTATTGCACTGTGTTCACACTATAGTCTTGTTGCAAGTTGTTGAAGGCCTTTGTGTTTGTAAAATAAGCAGCATTTACTGACAGGTGATGCTTCTGACTAAGAAGCCCTCTCTGTGCCAGGATGACCAGCAGCTTGTAACTAGTTCTATTTTCCTGTGTTCTTTCTTATTGGCTGTTAATACACAGCTGCCTTTAAAACAGAGGGGAGAAATGGTTTGAGAGGTTGTGGGGACTGTGAAATGATGTGTCTTCAGTTGGACTTTTCCTGTGCATGTTAGTTCAAAGAACAGAAGAATGAAATCTGCTAGTATCAGTAATACAATTACATTTTGAGTGTTGTAAGGACAGTAGTATTCAATAGCAATTTTTTCTAGTGTTTTTATCTTCGTTATCTTAAGGGAATATAGAGTTTTGTAGCACCCTTGAGAAAGAGACCAGTGAATGGTTTTGCTAAAAAAGCTGGCATAAATGTCTGGAAGAGGTGCAAAAATGAGAATCTTAAAGGCGTAAAAGTTTTAAATTGGATCTCAAGTTGTTTTCCAGCTGTAAATTAGAGATGTGCTGAAGTCAGTGGCACAGTTCTTGCTTATTCCTCAGGGAAGCAGCGTGCAGTACTGGAGCTGGAAAAGGGCATGCAAGAAGAAGAAAATAAACTCCTGAAGACAGAGGCAATATATTGGGTTATAAACACCTTAATGCTGGGGAAGGGGGAAACCCACCTGAGACAATGGCTTCTTTGTATTGCTGAGAATTTTCCCATCTTAATTAAGTTCTCAACTGTACCTTTTAGCAGTGGGTTGTTTTTGTAAGGTAAGAAATAGTGTAATAAGTGTAACAGCTCACAGAGACTTGACAGCAGTCTAAAGGGAAGAAATTCCTCTCTTTCTGTGTGGGCTTCCAGGATGCAAAAGTTGAGTGTTTAAAACCAGTTGCTCCCACGTGAGTTGTTCCACAGATCCAAGGCACATCCTTTATTTGCAGGATTATTTGGCCTTTTTTCTTACTTCAACAAGAGTTCTAGTTTTGAATAAAGAGTGAAGGTCACATTCAAAAAGCAAATTTAAAAAAAAAAGGTGAGTTTGTTGCTTTTGGAGGAAAATGCAAAACATAGAGGCTATATTGTGATTGTTCTGGAAACTGTCTCTTGTACAGCCTTTGATCTGTGTGTAACCATCCTCAGTCTTGTCAGTGTAGGATATCCAACCAAAACGTGGTCTGATACGACATGACAGAAAGCACGTTAGTTTTGATTTGTGAAAACTGCTATGACCAGAGCAGGGAATGCTAGTACATCTAATCTCATCAGAGCTCACAGAGTCAGGGCTGAAATTCAAAGTGAAAAGCTGTTGTCCTTGTTCGGTATTCCTTCCCCTTTCCCTTAATGTCTACTGAGTTTTCTTTGGATTGATACAAAGGTAGTTTAGAGCAGCTGCCCACTTTCCTTAAAGTACTATTGCCTGAGCAAGATGATGTCAGTTTGAAGATCACTTCAGATTAAGTGTTCTGAACTTCACTTGAAGTCTGTGTCTCTCTTTGAGTCTTACTTGCCTTTCATAATCTATTTGCAGCCAGGTTTTAAGTGTTTTCAGATCTTTGTCAGCCTTCAATTCAGCTTTAAAATCAAGAGCAGAAAGTTCAAGTTGCTGGGTTGTTTTCTTTGAAACATTTTTTTTTTCTTCTGATATTCAGATGGGCATTTGAAAAGCTTTATCCTTAGAATCTTGCTTCTAACCATGTTTTATAATAGCTGTGTCATCCAGCACACTTTTTCTTCAGGGCTAAGTGAATCCATTATAGTAACTTTGGGAATGTTGTGCAAGGATTATAGTATTTAAATCCTGTTATGTCTGACCTGACTCACTGTATCCCCTTCAGCCATGGAGCAATGACAACATGACTGTCACAGGGGGAATATTTACTCTTTGGAGATTCATTCATCTTGCTTACTGTGTTCTAAAAACTAGATCCAGATCATGTATGAAAGATGGCTGATAGCAGACGTTATTCCTATCTGAATCCAAGGTGCTTAAGGCTAGATTTATCCATGATTGAAGTGGATAGTGCAAAATGTGCAAGCAGCCACCACATCAAAATTTAGCATTAAACCTAATCCCATGGAATGTGCTCCATTGCAACTGAGGCAACAGAAACGAGGCAAATGGCAAAAGCTACAGAGTTTGTAGCACAACAGGCGTGCAGATGTGCTGCTTTTTTGCTGGGCAGCATGGCAGGTACAGAACTGATCACAGAATCACAGAATGGCCAGGGTGGGAAGGGACCTCAAGGATCATGAATCTCCAACCCCCCTGCCACATGCAGGGCCACCAGCCTCCCCATAAGTGATGCCTACATGTAAGTGTAAAACAGGTTTTGCTGCTGTGAACCACGTGTCTCCGTTGCACAGACAAGAGCGTTGTTCATTATGTGACTGAGTCCTGCTGTACAGATCTCTGCTGATTAGTTGCAGGAATCACAACAGAAGAATAAAAGCTACAAAACAAACATGTACAGCTAGTTCTTAAGAAAAATCTTCACAAACCTGGAGAGGAAATCTCACATTTTCTGGACGTGCTCTTTGTGCTACAAACACTCTCTATGCCCATTTGGATCCTTAGTTTTTTATGTGTATGTAGCTTTCTTTCAGCCTTTCCAGTAGTCGTAGTTTGTACTCTGTCTTACCTGTTCTTGGCCAAAAGAGTTCCTTGCAGGGAATTCTCAGGTATGAATTCTGTCAGCTTCTTGTTGCAGCCCAAACATTGCTGTGCTTTCATTACTGTTTTGGGATGGAGGTTAAAATTGCTTAATCAATCTCATGGACTGTTTCTTGATGGCATATTTTTAGCTTGAAAATAGACCTTGATGCCTCTCCAGTGAGTTGTTACGTAGCACAGAGCATTTTGATCCTAATTTCTTGAAACACAGTAGCTATGTGCTTACTGAAAGTTTTAGTTTCAGCTTGGCTCAGGGCAGTATTTTTGTAAGAAATTTGTTTTTACTAAACATGGGTTAGCTGTTGGCTCTCAGATCCCCAGCCACAAATAACTGAAACATTTGTCTAGGGAACAACAAAAATCACTTCGGTTTCCTGGAGAAAAATTCAGTCCCTATCTCAACCTTTGAGAGGGATTTGGTGCAGAATGCATAAACAAATGTAACCTTGAGAGTCTAGCTATGAAAAACAGTGCTACTGTAAAAGTGCTAACATAAAAAGAGTTTGAGGTTATGTTCCACACGGTTACTGAAATTAGCTTTCCAGAGATATCTTCAAGTATTTTATGTTCTTGTGTTCAAATATGTACGAGTGGGAGCAGATCACTTGAGTTGTGTGGGGGCTGTACTGGCCAGTAAAGCAGAGTATCTCAGTACTGCATTCTAGCAGACACCTGGATAAATGAGGTTCTGTAAGATGCTGAATTTCTTGTCTCCTTGAGATACCATCTTCTGCTAAATTGATTTAAATGGCTATTCATTATGCTAAGAATGCAGTAATAAATTATCCTCTGAAACTCCCATTAAAAGGCTGTGACAAATATTTTTTATGTACCACTGATGAGCCTGCCTGGCTTCTTTGTGAAAGATCTCATCACTCACAATTGCTTTCCTGCCAGAGTTTTTATCCCTGACTATTGCTTCTGTATATCTGTCTTTAGAACAGCAGTCTTCTGGCTTCTAAAGAATGAGAATGTCTTGTCAACCTTCCCAAGCTGCTAAAGAGAAAGGATTTTACTAGTGCCATCCTATTCCTTCCCCCAAGTCTCCCTAACTGGTGTCATTGTTTCCTGAGCTGCTTTACTGCTTACATTCGCTACTGATAGTATGGCTCTGCCAGGCAATGCAATTGCTGTGATTCTGACAGCTTTATGGTTGTCTACAAGGGTCAGACAACTGCAGGTCTGAATGATGCCAATGAACAGTGTCATTCTGAATATCTTCCAACTCAATTGAATATCTTTCATCTTTTGTTCAGTAAGTCGTTAATGTTTTGATAACGTCCTGATTTTTTTTCTAAACATGTAGCCTCATTTCACTGTCTGTTCTGACAATGAACTTGCACATACTTGTTTCTGCAGAATACCCAAAGTACGTGTTCTGGAGGATGAAGAAGGCTCTAAAGAGATTGAGCTCTCTGATGACCCTTACGATTGTATTCGACTTAATGTGGATGATGTGCCCTGCATTGTCACGCTGAACAAAGTAAGCCTGGAAAATTCTGACCACCTGCCCTGAGACCTCAGTTTCTTTTAATTTCAGCTGTTGTTTTTTTTTTTTCCTCAGAGATAAAACTGGTGTTGGATGAGTGGTAACTGTGTATATGTTCATCCTAGGAAGTATTCCAGTTGGCTCATCCACTTCTACTATCAAGCATTTTTTTCCATCTCTGACTTACACATTTCCTCTTGATGCATTCTTGAAATCTCATCATTGTGTGTTTTTCATTTACTCACTGATCAACATTCAGAGCAACAGACGCTCCAGTATGTTGAAACAAATAGGCATTATTGCAGAGTTCAAAAGTTGAGTGATCTGCCTAGAGTTTGTTGCTGGGAGCGGAGCTCTCTTTTCATGGGTGTGAAATCATCCTTTCAAACAGGTTTTCACTTTCCTTTTCCACATGAAGCTCACAGCTAACAGTTGTTTTGCTGGCTGCTGCATTCTTCGTTGCATCTGTTAGTGATTAGCTTTGTTACTGGGAAGTTTGTATGATGTATCTTTTAAGCAAGTTACATAACAAGTTGGAAGTCCACCTGACTGAACCAGGAGCTCACCTGAGTCTCAAGATCTGTCATTTTTGCCTGGAAGAGAGGGAACTCCGTCCTTGGAGATGAGATGAAAAGGGAGTATGGAGTTTCATACAGTTAGAAGGGTGGTCAGAAAAAAGTAAAACTGAAGAAACATGGTTATCTCATTTCTGTTTCGTATGTGCATGTAGTTTGTGGTCAGAAGCTGTTGTAGTGATGTAGTATCAACTCAGTCTCTAAACACTACCAAAGATTACATGATGTTAGGGTAGGAGGTTGGCAGGTAACTGTCTAATTTACAGTTTAATTTCTTAGTAAAGAACTTAAACAACTGCAAACTGACATATTCTTTTGTCATTAACTTACAGATTGGATATAGGCATGTGGTGGATGCTACCCTTCAGGAAGAAGCCTGTTGTTTGGCCAGCCTGCTTATTGCTATAACCGGTAAAGGTGCCCTCACTTGTATGAAGAAAATAGGGAAAGGTAGCCTTGATCCTGAGAGCATTTTTGAAATGATGGAGGTAAGAAGTGTTGTTCAGTTACTGTCTTACATACTGGTGATACTGGATGAAGTGGAACCTGAGTATATGAAATGTTAGAGTAAGGACTTCAAAAACAAGGACCCTGATGCTTGTATTAGGTGTGAAAGAGACTTGTTACAGGGCACAGACGGTTCCTTTGAAACAGAACTGCATATGGATAGAAGTTGTGTAAAACTTCAGGATACCTGGAGTGCGTAGTACTCACATCTGTTTCAGCTGGGTGACCCACAGCTGTAAGACTTCTCCTATCCCATTATTTCCTGTAAAGAGTGAAAGAGCAAAGCTTCTAACATGGTAATGTCCCTGTGGAAGTAGGACTGGGACTTTACCAGGCTAGTGCATGGCGTACTCGTTCTAGAGCAACTCATTTGTTTTGTGATAAGCTTTTCTCATTTTACTGTTGTTTTTCTTTGCTCCTTTATTGGGTTTTTGATATGTCCTTACTCCATTAAAATACCATTATCTGGGTGTTGTTCACATCCATGTGAGAATTCCATTTTAAACTTCAGGCTCTTCTTGAAACCGTCTTCTAGTATAAATTCTCATGCCTGGATTTGGCCTTGAACATCAAAGTGAAATGGGTTTTGAACTTTGAGTCAGAATGAAAATTAAATACTTAAAACTGGCTCCGTTTCCTAGAGATCCAGAGCTAATTTTAGTATGGCTGTAGTGAGGAATGCAGGAGTTGGAGCCAAGTTTGAAAACAGTTGTTCTCCAGTGGAAATTTTGTGTTGAGTAGATGTTGCATTTCCGTATTTCATTATGTCAATCCAGAGTTCTAATCTTGGCGGTACCAATGAGGGTCTTCTTGCATCCAGAGAGGTCACTTATCCTGCTGGTTAAGTGATGAGTAGGGTTTATCTCTGATCTGGCATCCTAAAAAAGAAACAAAATGAACAGAACTTCATATGGACATCTAATGTCTGCCATGATGGATTTTGAGTCCAATTCTAACCTAGTGTCACAGAAGACTTGAGGTTTTAGGTGTAGGGCTGCAACAGAGTAAGAGGTGCTTAGTTTAGATACAAGCTCATGGTAGAAGCCAGCCCCAGTGCAAATTTTCTGATGTCTAAATGCAGAAAACACTGATCAGAAGTTCTGTTTTGATGACCGACTTTACTCTACACTGAGCCCTAACTAGAAAATGAACTGATGTGGTTTCACTGTACAGTCTACCCTCAAAAACTGTGTTTGAGATTATACAGTGCTTCCATAAACGCTAATCAGAGGTGTGTATGGGAGTCTTCAAACCATTTTATTCTGCTTAAGAGTTCTTTTCCTTACTTGTTTGTGGGAGGCATTAAAGCTTAAGCTTTGGAAGAAGAACTCTTCTAGGTGGTGAGCAGTTTGAGGGAGTGAGTGAGTAAACTGATGAGAAGAAAAAAAGATGTTTTTTGGGAGGTGAGAGATTATCTGTTCAACACTGCCCCAAACACAGCAACCCAGTTAGGTACCAAGGGGTACATATGGTGTTGTACAGAAACTGTACTGCTTTGTATTGCATATGCTGGCTAATTTGTGTGTTTGTGCCTGATGTGGATTTAATTTGTTCTCCTGGGCAATCCAGGGACACAACATTTAACACTGATGATTGTGGGATACTTCTGTGATAAATAGGAGTGCTGTACTTTTTCCAGAACTGAGTCAAATTAAAATGGAACTTCCACCACCATAATTTTTCTTAATTAAAACTTTGTTTTTATTATACCAGCTGGTGTATATTAATCATTAATGGGAAAATATTTGTCAAAAGGACGTGAGAGTTGTCTTCCTGTTAATAAGCATATGTCTCAGACTTGTTTTGCTTTCTTTGCATTGCAGACTGGAAAGAAAGTAGGAAAGTCATTGCACGCATCACTTCAGAAGGTTTTGGATGAAGAGGAGAGTTTGGGGACCACACGTCAGAAAGTTGGATTTCTAGGATGAGTTTTTATTAAATGTTCAAAACTGTTTTTAACCAGTTGTGCAAATCTTGTCTGTTTCGTATATAGAGAAAGGATGTTTTTGTTGCAGTACGTAGCTTCCGACTAAGAGGCTTTAGAAGTGTTACTGAGCTGAAAGAAAGTGATAGTTAGATGTGAAGGGCAAATGGGGGATGCTGCCCATATGGGTAATTGCCTGCACCTAGGATGCACACCCACAATTGATGCAATAGCACGGGAAGTGCTTAAGTCTGTTTTCAAGGGTGACTGATGTTGGTTCCGCTTAATTCAGTTTGCATGTGCTCTGCTTCTGCAGACCAGCTGTTGAGTTTGAGAGCATCTGTGGGGGTGTCCTTGGTACAGCACAAGCCAGGTTTTGGGCCTCTTAGAACTTCTTTGTTCATCAGCCAGATAATTCATATTAATGGGAGAAAGAAAGTGTTACTTAATGAAAGTCTTCCTTCAAATTATCTTGCATTTCTTTCAGTAAAAAGAAGTTAGATTTTACTATAAGTGCAATATGCTCACAAGCTTCTAAATCCTATTTTAAAATAAGATATTTTATTAAATAAAACTCCATCTGTCCCTCTTGCCAGCAGATGCAATAGCCTGGGCGAAACCTCTTATGGTGGAGAAGGGGCACAGCTAAGGTTGAAGGGAAAATAATGAATTTTTCTGAGTTTGCTAGTTCAGCTGGAAAAGCATAGTGGCTGTGAGTAATGATCCTTAAGGTCGTGGGGCAGCCGTGCTACAGGGCTAAAGTCTCACTTCTGCTATTGTCCTACAGAGGCATGTGAGAGAATGCAGGTTTTTTGCTTCACTGGACTGGAGCTGGAGTGAACAGGGAAGCAGTTGTACAGCTTGTGACAAGAGGAAAACTCTTGTTATTCTGCTTTGTTTTCACAAAGATTGGAATACATCAAAGCTGGGAAATACAGGAGAAAATGCCAGATAACGTGTGCAGTTGAGTTGTTTAGCCAGATACTCAAAGCAGTGGATGCCTGCAGCAGTTGGCTTGTACAGAAAAGAGCAAGAGCTGTTCCTCCTGCATGATAGGAAGAGATGACAGATTGGAGAAGTTGGAGGAAAAGTTAAATTATAAGAAGGGGTTTCAGCTACGTTAGAAGGTTCCTTAAAGCATGTTATAACAAAAGCTACAGCAGTAATCCCAAAATCCTTTACCTTTTAGTCAAGCAGCTTTTTCTCAGTTTCCTGTTGTAATTTCCTAATACCAGATGTAGAAAATTTCTTGACTGGAACATGTTTGCTGAAGGTGAGCTGATTATAGTGCAAAACAACTATGCCCACATTAAAACAGCAATCTCAAAATCTCTTCAGTCCTTTTCCTAGAGCTTGGTAAGATAATTATTCAAGGTGAAGTGCAGTGCTGCTGTGTATGTCAGATACGTGCAGCCAATACTGTAATGAGCAAGTAGAAAAATTCCACAACATTTGCCCAAGGTGCCTTGTTTCAAATAGTTTGGAGGTTCTTCTCTGCACTTGAAGTGATGGGTTTGGTAAGTTACGATAACAAGAGACAAGGAGTGATTATGATTATGTAGATCATCTTTAGTTACTCCATTAGAGTTATTTTGTGTGGAGCAAAGACTAACCTGACGTAAGTTTTATGGTAGATGTGTTTTATTCCTTGCCATGCAAAGATACTTCTGGAAAGAAAGAAAACTGAAGGGAAAAAAAAAAAACAACCCAACCACTTACAGTACTTCAGACATATCACAGGCAGTTTCTGTTTGGTTGTGCATTGTTTAATGTTTCAAAAAATGGTTAATCTAAATGAGGATTGCAAGTCTTAAACCGCAGCTGTTCTCTGCGGAGCTGTTGCCTGTTCTGTTACAAATCTGTGATCATGTACCAGAAGGCTGCCTGGAGTTATTTTCAGGATGCTTTTTGTAACACTGTAGTAGTAGTGTATTTCTAGCAGCCATCCAGCTGAAGGGACTAAAGACTTTCTACAAATTAGCAACAATAGTCATAGCTTCACTAGTGGCGATAGGATGCTTCCTTGCCCCTCTCCTGGTCTTTTTCATGTTAAATTAGTTGTTAGAAAGACTGGGAGAAAAAAGAAACCCCAACACAGCTCAGGTGGGTTAACTGATCTGTCCATGGAGGCGAATATACATGCATTCCTTCTGCTCTCCTTACTAGAGAAAATGGATATTTAGCCTGAGATCTAGGCTCCTTCAACTGTCTGTGTCCTCCCTCCATTCTCTGTAGCTGCGTAAGCAGGCAGAGAACTTTGATGCCTTTGGGCAATCCTTTGTTTGGTCCATGTGCTCCCTAGCTCCCATCTAATGGCACTGAAAAACAGTGGGGTAGAGTGTGACTCCAGTTCAGCCTGGGGCTGCTTCTACCCCTGAGATGTAAATAATGAGCTCAGCCAAAAGCAATACACAGCCGCTAGTCAGTCTCAGCTGCCCCTGGAGATTTACTGCTACCAACTCATAGCCCGAATGGATAAACAAAGCTGAGATAGGGGTGAAAGGGCCTGCAGCTCTCCCAGTTGATACAACATTTGCCAAGAAATCTCTGAGGCTGTGGTTCTCAGGCATGCGAGGGACTATGCTGCCCATTTCTATTTTCTTTGCTCTCTAACTCCTCCCTTCCACCCCAAACAAAAATAGCAATTGGAGATTTTTCATAAAGGCTTCAACTGTGACTGCTCCTGTTCTCATTTGGGCTGGTGGAAAGTTCCATGTGTTGCTGTGCAGATATTGCCACGTTTTCATTGACTTGAGTCCAGTAGAGCTAAAAGGAAACATCTGTGGAGCAGGATAGCTCTGTGTTTGTCCCAGAAATTCAGTGCTTCTGCTGGGAGTGTCAAGCGGCTGAAAGTTGTGTGCTAGAGACGAGGAGTCTGGGGAGTCCTGCTAGGCTTCTGCTTGTGTTACAAAAGCACTGAGCTGCAGGTTACCTCGTGGATGGGGCCAGGCCACAAGGGCCAGGCTGTGGGTCAGCAATTGTGGCTGGTTTGCTGCTTGCATTCATTCTGTTGGGTCTGTGCTCTGTGTCACCCTGAAAGTAAACAGACTTACCAACACTAGGAAACGTGATCAGCTAACGTTTCACAACTACAGTAGCAGTTCAATATTGGAATTGTTTAGTTTGGGGTGGAGAAGAGAGCTTGTTGTCTCCTTACAGGGAAACTAAGGCAGTGGGAGGAAAGGGCCCATCCCACCCATAATCAGACTTCATGAAAACTTCCTCCAGTGCAGCCTGACCCTGCTCACACACCCCTTGGTTCCTTCTCAGCTCCTGCCCATTTGCATTCCCTGCAGGTGTGAGTCAGCTGCTGCCACAGAGACTCAACATGGGTGCTCCTATTCACTGTGCCTGGCAGGGGCAGGTATTGCCAGATCTTGCTCCTCGCAGTGCTGCCAGGTGCCTGGTGCTGATTTTGGTTAGAGCTTTGAGTGCCCAGTCCCTCTGTTCTCTGTCACCCATGGACTCCCAATCAGTCTCATCCGCAGGCCTGACTTCATGCCCTGCACACTCAATGATTAGTGAAAAGAATGGGGATTTTCTGCTACTCACTTTCTAAACCAGTCTTTTCATTACAAACAAGAGAAAAACAGGTAAAATCTTAGTCCATTGGATAGCCATAACCCTACAGAAATACCTCTTGCTACTCAGGCCCATGGCCACGATGTGGTACAGAAATGGCTGTTACCAGCAACAGATTGCAGAGAGTCCATGTCATAGAATCACAGAATGGTTTGGGTTGGAAGGGACCTCAAAGACCACCCTGCTGCAACTCCCTGCTGTGGGCAGGGTTGCCAATCACTAGGTAGCCTGCCTAGGACTCAATCCGACTGAGCACCTCCAGGGATGGAGCACTGCAGCTTCTCTGGGCAGCCCATCTTTTCTATGCAACAGCAGATGTTGGCATTCCTTCCCAGGACAGTGTTTTTGGATGTTGGTGCCTGAGTTTAAGTGCATTGGTCCACGCATTCTTTAGATGAACTCCAAAGCAAAGATAAAATTTAAACTAAAATATGCATAGCAGGCAAGCTGCCCTATGCCTGCCAATAAGATATAGCTCATGTTTTGGCAATTTATTGCATCTCTAATTTGACCTTCAGACTTCATAATATACTGAAAAGATTCCCAGAGGGTGGGATCAACACTGACGTAATACGGTTCTTGAGAGCAGTACGAATCAGGAAGTACCACTTGAAAGGCTTCATAGAGGAAGCTATCTCTTGAAATTAACAGGCTAAGAATCTAGAGCCTGATTCTTTTCTTTAATGAAGACCATTAAGTTGGTGTTCTGCTTCCTTTCGAGAGACAACATACAGATCGATCTGAGATGTCACCATCAAAGGAATGAATGAATGAATGACTAAAAGGACATGACAGCTTAAAAAGTTAATTATTCAAACGTTTGATTCCCAGAAGTGCTAAATAAATAAATAGATAAAAGGACCTGAGAATGGAGGAGGTGTTTTACTCAAACATCTTTCCAGACCTGTCTGTGAGCTCCCAACTCATGAACCTATAACTGGTGCTGCCATCCCCGCTGCCTGCAGTGGGTCCCACCTGGGTGCCGGCCCATCCCCTGCCTGTGCCCGGTGAGAGCTGCAGGTGCCATTGGGGCAGGATGGGGCTGCCCTGCACGGCTGCTGCGAGGGATGAGGTGAGGAGGGCCTGAGGAGCTGCCGCTCTGCTGCCTGTGGGTGCTGTGCTGGGCCGGGTGTAAATGTGGGACTTGTGTGAGGTGGAGGAGCAGAAGCGGCAGCCGAGGGAGGGGGCCAGAGGCTGGCACGTTTCTCTGTGCGCTGCTGCAGCAGGTCTGGCAGGATTGCAGCAGCGTCGGCGTTGATGGTGGCTTGAGATGCTGGGTTTGCTCTCTGCAAAAGAAATATGACGGAAACATTTGTTTTGCTCTTCAGAAGAAGTAGTTAATGAATCCTTTTCTTCTTTTATCCATGCTGGAGCAGTGTCCCAAATTGTTCCTTCTCATCCTGTCCTGGAGGATGAGAAGGGAAGCCTGAGGCCTCAACCAGCTTCTCTGGCTCAGAAACAGAAGACGTTTCTGATTCAGGTGGTTCAATTTTAATTTTTCTTGTCTCTGTTTAACAGAAGTTCTCACACAGACACACTTCTGTGATGAGCCATCTTTGCCCTCGCAGTCAGCAAGTGAAATCCAGTGGAACTGTCAGGGACTTCTGCTGGGAGATGCTCAAATGTCACCGAGATGCCCACATGTCATTACGTCACTGGGTGATGCCTAGGGCCTGGCTGGTTGCAGCAGCAAGAGGAGATGTAACTGACCAGCACTTGTTGCTGGTCCTGCACAGAGCCACGGGTGTTTGAACTTGAGTCCAGAAACAAAGAAAACTGTATTTAAAGAGTTGAAGGAGTGTTTGGACAGGACTCTCAGACACAAGGTTTGGATTTGGGGTGGTCCAGTGTGAAGCCAAGAGCTGGACTCTGTAATCGTTGTGGGTGCCTTCCATCTCAGGAAATTCTGTGACTCTGTGACCTGACCTCAGTCACAGTGGCCTGGTTTCCCAGCCATCAGCATTTCCCATGAGTTTCATGGGCTTGCAAATAGGAGAAGGCCAAACTGAAAGCTGGGCACTTCTCTCTATAGAGAGTGTGGTGCTTTTGCTTTTCCTTTAATTAGCTGCATTCCTAGCTGTCTCCTAAAATATGTTTTTGCCATTCTTGCAAAACAGTACTTGACTATTTGATGTGCTGCTGTTAACGACTCCCCAGCGATAGTTCCAAGCTCACTTTTACTCATTGGAGCACTTTAATAAGGCTGAGGTTTTCTTACAAGCTCTATAAGCATCTCTGTTGTCATCCTGCTGATTAAGATTAGCAATACAGGCACCCTGCAGTTCTTGTATCATGTCACTTGTAGCTCAGATTTGATCTCCCTGCTTTAGACTTTAACAATTATAGCAGCTTTGCTAATACTGTGGGAGGGGAAGAAGGAAATGCAATCTCAGCCACTTCCTGATGCAGCCAATATGTCTCCCAGCTGTCACCACAGGAGTACAGCTGTGCCAGCTCCGTGCAGGTGTTGGAGGCACGGAGAGCCACCAACCTGTCCTCTCCTGTCACCAGAGTGCTCTCACAGCATGTGGTCTCACTGCATTTTGGCAAATCGTAAATTTAGGTATTGCCAGGGTTGGGAACCTGTGTGCTGAAAAGTCCTGAATGAGGTCCTACTTCTCTTCCTTCCTCCAACTTTGATCTGATAAGACTTTTTAAGCACACGCATTGCTTTCTTCCCACTGTCCAATCATGCAGCTTTTTCTCTGAATTCACAAAGTTCATAGAAATTCTCTTAAAACCCCCTAATTCAGCATTGGCAGCTACATGGAAGCAAACCAGTAGTTCAACGATGGGGAAGACACGCAACTACACTATAAGCTGGCAGAATGGCTGTCTGCTTCCCAGTCCTGAAATACTGACTTTCACTTTGGCAATGTCTTCGCTTCTGCTGATAGTGAGATGGCTATGAATGATTGGCAGAAAGAAAAGTAGTGAAGACGGATGGGTCACCCCCTATCCCAGTGGAGTCTGCATACTCTGAGCAGAAGAGGGGGTGAGTCCTTTGGAGCAGCTCCTTTTGGAAAAGGGAAGATGCAGAGCAGCTCCTGGCACATGAACTCAAGTGGTTTGGCTTTAATTCTGTTCAGTTTAAGGCCTGAGAATCTCTTTTAGCACAGATTTTCTGAACTGTTGTCCCTAGAGTGTACAGGGTATGGAAAAGCTCCCTCCTTAGGCTCAAGGCCAGTTTCCAAGTACTGGTACCAGAGAGAACATTTTGGCAAAGTGCTGACTCCTTCATTTTCCCCATCATTGTCCTTATGAAAACCACCCTTTCCTGAAGCATTATCGTGTTCCTTCTCTTGAAACAATGATCCATAGATTCAGCTCTTTCCATTTTAACCTGTTCCGATGTTGTTTACGCTGGCGGAAATCAGGACCAATGCCAGCACAAGTTCACAAGGTGGCTAACACCAGAGATTTTCCTCTGCTCTCCCACATCCTCAGAATACATTTTTACTGTCCACCACTGTTTCTCTTCTGTTCCATCCTGAGGTTGTTGCATGGCCCATGCGTGAAGATGCTTTCAAGTCTCCACCATGCAGGACACCTCCCAGAGGAGAGGGGCTGCAGCCTTTCTGTGCTCCTGCTGCCCTGCGAGGAGCGAGCATGGCTTGGCATTGCTGCAGCCTGCCTTTGGGCTGGTAGCTTAGCCTTGAGCAGCCAGGGCCGGTGATTGCCTATCTCGATAATAACCGTGTGAAAGCTGTTATCTAGTCCACCCTTCTACCTTCCAGCCATTGTGTGGTGGCACTCGTGCATTACTTGGCTTGGCAATCTCCACTCATTTCCTCGGAGCTGGATCAAAATCGCCTCTGATCTCGCTGCCCATTTCCTTGCCCAGCTGGGCACAAAATCACAGGTCTGCATCATTGCCAGGAGCATCCAGCTTCCTTCCATGGGCTCCTTCCAGCCACTGTTTTGCTGGCTGAACCCTCTCCAAATACAGCACCTCAACCTACTTACTGGGTTTCCCAGAGCCACGTAAGCCTCTGCAGTCTTTGGGCAATCTTCCTAAGCACGCTCTCTTTTGCTCTTTCTTTTTACCTCAGACCGGTCTCCTTACAGCTAACAGGAGTTGTTTTCTGTCTGACCGCAGACCCATCTTGAAACAAGAGAGAAGAGTGCTTTTACTGGAAAGTGGAATTCTGAATTCCAGGTTATATATATACATAGTATGGACAATGAAATTGGTTTCTTGGCATCTTCTTACATTCCTCCTTCTGGTTAGCTCTTCTGTGAATTACCTACCGCTCCCTTCCACAAGTCCCACTCCTCCTTCCCTCTCATTATTTGTGCTTAATGAGGCTCCCAGCTGTGGCTCTTCTTGCTGCTTCACTTTCAGCTTTCAGCCTGAAAGGGGAAAGATTCCAGTGGCCAAAACCTCATCATCTTCCAGTTGTATTAGTTCATCTAATGAAGAGGATTACCTCTACCCACCTCCATTACATAACATATGTGAGTCACCCAGAGCTCAGAAGTGTTCTATCTGGCTGAGGTGCCAGCACACAAAAGGCCATTGATGTCCCTGTTATTTAATGGGAGCCTCAGGCCTCAGCAGAAGCCCAGACAGGGTGTGCGCTTCGTGTGGGCAAGAACCCTCCAGCCTATACAATGCCCTTCCTCACAAGCATCCCAGTCCTGGACCTGCTACAGCAGCCCATGAGCTTTCTACTGTTGAGTGCGTTCATGTGAGCTTAGGAACCTTTAGCCTCTGTCAAATAGGTCTCATAGAGACGAGCTTTTTGAGCCTCCAAGAAAAGCAAAGGTGACATTTGGCATTCATGGCAGGTGGAAGTCCCACCTGTGGCGAACCTGGTAAAAACTTGCTACCTGCTGGCTGCTGCAGGAGGGATCCGTTTGCTGCAAACCACATGTTGAGATGGTGTTGGCTAAAAACCTTTCCCTTCAGGAAGCACAGCCATCTAAATCGTGTGGGTAGGGATCAGGTGGCCGCACACCCGAGTTGTGTTTCACAGAGAGCGTTTCAGTTTTTTCCCTGTGTGGCAGAACATGAATCAGAGAAATGACAGGCGAGCAAATCTGCAGCCAAGGAAAACTGGGAGGTGCTGAGCTAACCAAAAGCCTTTTTGGATAGGGAGATGCTGCTCGAGTGTCAAGAGAAGGGAACACACGTGGGTGTGAAGATGTTTGGCACCTCCGGGGCTCCATCCTCCTTTGGGAGAGGCCAGGGAGGAGAAATACCCCCAAATATTTGTTCTCTTGCTTGAGTCTGAGTGGGATTGTGTGCGTGTGTGTTTGCAGTAACAGGGAGTGAAGATCAAACCCATTTCCTTGGCTTTGAAGTTTGGGCTGCTGCTGAGCTCTGTTCAGGTAGGAGTGAGGGCTTTGCCTGCTCAGCACAGGAGCTAGGCAGTGTAAGAGCTCAGCCAAACTAAATCAACAGCAGGTCTTTTTCCATACATAGCCCTTTTTATCTCAGATCTTTTATGTGCATGCAACTCTAGTGGTTCCCAGTGTGTTGGGCAGCATCTTGCTTTTTGTTTTTGTTTTCTGAAAGGATTTCAGTTAATGATAGCTGCACAAAGCACTTTGTCCTTCTCTCCATATGTGAATTCATTCCACTTGCTGGGATATTCCTGTTCCTTCCACAGAAAGGACTCCAGAACAACTGCAGCTCCCCAGAAATCCTGCAGTAATTTGGGCTTAGGCCACAGAACTGCCCTGAAGTCACCCTGACTGAAGTAACCCAGATTCTGAGTGAAACGAGGGGAGAAATGTTGGGGGCTTTGCGATTCACAGTGCCACTGCCATCACTGAAACGTGAGACCAAGCTCTTGGCGTTGTGCTGAGAGTCATAGGGAGTCATTCCAGCTGTATGCCCAGCCGTTCCCTTAGGTTCAGCTGAATTGTCTCTCAGTACGCTTGTGGGGTGGTTTTTTTTTCATGTGCGTGTGTGGTTTTTTTAATCACTTTTTAACAAAAACAAGCGACGAAAGCTGGCTGGGCTGCTCTCAGCATTGGCCGGAGCCGCTTGGGCCCTCCCTGCGGCCGCTGGAAGCCGCGAGCAGCCCGGGGCCGGCTTCTTGGCCAGACGCTGCTGATTAAAGCCGGGTGTCAGGCCGAGTCAGTCAGTCCCGCTCAGCTCAGCGCTCGGCATGGCGCTGCGGGCAGCCTGCCTGCTGCTCTGCCTCGTCTCCCTCGCCCACGTCTCCGTCCAGCAGAACGGCAAGGGCAGGCAGAAGCCGGCGGCCTCCAAGAAAGGTAAGGGCCGGGTCTGCGGGATCCTGCCTGGCGTGGGGGGCGGTGGGCACAGTTAGGGGTGCTCTAATGGAGCTTTTAGCTTTTAAAAACCCAAGGAAGTCTCTCTTTTTCTTTTAACGCCTGTAGGGATGCTTTCATAATTTAGAAAGGATAGAGAAGTGGTTTGGGTGGGTTGCTGTACTGAATGCATGCGGTGGGGCAGCCTGAGGGTCAGAGGGCACCGTGTTCTCTGTGTCTTCTGTAAGGCTCTCCCCAAAATTCCCCTCTGCTGCGGTCTCCCTTCCTCCAGCCCCTACCTCTGCTCATTCATTTTCCAGAAGCTAAGTGGCAGCTGTGGCAGGGCTGCAGCTAGGAGCAGGCAGTGGTACATCACCTATTACAGGCAGCACGGCTCATCATTTTCAAGTGCTTTCCTTCTCATTCCTCCTCTCCGCAGCCCAGAACAGACACCCAGAGCACAGAGCAAGCGGTGAGCTGCTCTGCAGGCACTTTGCTCTCTTAGGAGCAAACGAGAGTGGGAAGGAAGCATCCCAGGAATTCGTTTGGCCCTGCTCTCCCAGCAGCTATTTTTGTCAGATCCCATCCTTGAGAAACTTTTTCTCCCAGTGGAGCTCTCTATGAAATTGGTGCAGATCTGTTTAGTCCACAGAAGTGGCTTCGTCCTGTGTTGTATAGCAAAAATACCACCTTGCATTTCTGGAGTGTAGCAGGAGGGAATCTCATTTCTTAGGGAGATCTTATCTATCACTGGAAGTGATGGGAGCCCCATCTCTTGGGGCTCCTCTTCTTCCCTTGCCACCTCCAAGCCCCGCTCATGGTAAGGATGGGATGTCACTCTCCTGTCCCCCATCCTTGCTCCTGTCCTGTTTGGTGGCCAGATGAAGGGAATGAAAACCACCAGCAACCACCTTGCATTCCCCCTGCCCTTCACTGGGGTGGCTTGGACAGGGCAAAGTCATGGGAGTGTTGGGGCATTTTGTTGGGTTTGTATTTCTTAATCTGTGTGGCCACGCCACAAACAGAAGAAATCAATGCTTTGAGCTTAAGCTTTTTCATCTCTTTTTTCTCTTTTCTTTCTTTGCACTATTTCTTTTCTTTCCTCATGATGTAATTATTGCTTACATTTGGATCTCCTTCAGAGCAAAAACGGTGCCGTTTCACCAAGAAAAACCCAAAACTACCATTTCAAAAATGCTGAAATAACACATTCACTTTGCTTGTTGTTTTATTCCCCTCTCAAATTGCTCCCGGTAATTGCTCCAGCTGCAGCACTTCAGCAAATCCTCTCCAAACCCCAGTGGGGTGGGGGTTGGCCACAGCTGCAGGGGTGATGCCACTGGGAGAGGTCCAGGCTAGGGACCCTTGGCACTGGGGGCTTCCCCTGATCGCAGCCAGGCAGAGTCCATGAGGGCATGGAGGGAGCACCTCTGTGTAGCTCCAACACATATTTGTAAGGTATTTGGAGTCCAGATGCAGGTACTTGCAAATCAGCATGTAGAGGCTGACACAGGCTCTGCTCCTGACTCTACCCCAATTCCCGTGTGATCTCAGAGCCTCAATGTCAGTAAGGAAGAGACTTCAGAAAGTGCCTGCAGACATTTCCAGCAACACAAACCCCATGCAGAGGTTCTCCATCCCCTCCTGTGCTCCAGGAACATGCTGGGCTGAGGCACAGCTTACGCAACATGCCTTTGCAACAAGTAAAATCAGCCCTGAGCCCCCATTTGCAGCCTCAGACACATAAGCATGAAGCAAAGCTTTCATAACCAGAGCATCACAACCCATCTCTTTCTGCAATTCCCTTCTCTTCTTGTCCCTGTTCTCAGCCTTTCTGCTCAGGGGTGGCCACCCCAGGACTTGCTCTGGCTCCCAGGTACAGCATTGCCACGCTGTTGGCTTCAGCAGCCCCAAAACCAACTGCAACAGCTTTGGTCACAGCTTACAGAGATGAGCTTTCAGGAAATAAAGGGGCAGAGACAAATACTACTCTTGCTCCCAGGCAGAGCAACAAATGGAACTGCCCTGGCAAGACTCACTGAGTGCCTCACCATGGCCTTTGGATGTTACTTAAACCTGAGGGACATTTGTTCTGCTGGAAAAGAGGCTTATGTGGATAAACAACTGTGCTAATTAGCTGTTTCCCACAAAGTATTTTCATCAAGGCACCAAAATAATACCTAGTGCCTGAATTGCAACTGAACCCATTAAAGTTAATTGAGCAAGGAGGAAAGCAGCTGAAGGCTCTCCTTCTGGTCTGTCTGTGCTTTTGTGTTCATGACACGTCTAATCTTCAAGCTGGTGGTTTTGGTGAGCATCCAAGTTCCTTCCCCACTTGCCTCACTTGATGGCTCAGCTCCCCAGATTCCTGACCCCAAAGGAAGCCTCTCTTGCTGCTTTGTGGGCAAACTGAGGAGTGACAGGTGTAGTGCAATGACCACAAATGCCTTTATGTCCCATCTTCCACTTCCTCCATCCCATGCCAGTCCTTCTGTGCAGGAGAAACCAGAGAGGGAAGGGCTGGTGCTAAGCCATATGTTGGTGACCTTTCTGGTAACAGCATGATCCACGATACAGGACTCCATTTAACGCTAGCAAAATCTTTCTGAAGGGACGAGTTTCTTGCAGCTCATTCTCCTCACTGTGTCTTAGCAGATATCACTGTGGTTTGCAGTAGAGGAAATACTAACTTGACAAAGGAGGCTGCGATGAAAATGTTGTGCTGCACTTCTCACCTAAAAAAGCCACAGATGACACTTTTCACCAGGCAGTATCAGTGTGCTTCTCAGAATAATTTTGGTCAGGACTCCCCACGCAATACTAATGTATAGCAGCCCAAATGCTTTAGCTTGAGCAGCTGGCTGCAGTGGTGCTGCTGTCACAACTCCCCTGAAACATCGTGAGCATTAAGCCATGGTGCTTGGATCAGCCATGTCATTCACCCAGAGCCAGCAGTCCCAGAACTGGTGCCACCACTGCCCATGCTTGAATCCAGGAATTGGTGGTTAACAAGTGAGGAGAGCAATGCCCCAAAATCAGCCTGAGGGACGTGGGCTGATGGTGCAATCAGACTAGTGATTAAATGCTATCTGATGGACTGTGGGAATCTTTTTTGCCTTTCTTTGTGGGCAGGGAATTGGGGACTTTTGATGATAGGAACAGCTGCCTCCAGCTGCCTCCTTTGGGGCTGTGGTGGATGTTTATGCTCTCTCTGGATTTCTCCAACAGATGGTGTGAGCCTCAAAATGATTGAAGACCTGAAGGCCATGATTGACAACATCTCTCAGGAGGTTGCTCTACTGAAGGAGAAGCAAGCACTTCAGACAGGTAAAGGACTCCTTGAAGAAGGCTTGGCTTTTTCTTATAGAGTAAGAGGTGCTTTTAAAGCAGTTACCATTGTTCCGTGTGATGTTGACAAGGGATACCCAAGCAGGCCATGATGATGTGTCCATCACATGGAGCAAACTGGGGATCAAAGCACAGCGTGGTCTCTCTGCAGCTCCTCCAGGCACAGGAAGTGCCTCAGGCAGTTAATGACAAGCGTGCAGCATATGGCCCCTTTCTTTATGCCTTACAGCTTCCCATTTGCAGAGCTATTGATATTTCTATGATTCTAAGCCAGATGTTCATTTTCCGTCACGAATCAGCAAGACGGCTGATAGATTATGCTCCACTTCAGTCAAATGAGCTTTATTCTTTGCCTCAGGCTTTTGTCTGAAGCCTGGGGAGCTGGTTACCTAATCCCTCATACATTCCATGCTCTTGCCCAGGCAACCTTGATGGGGGTTGATCCGCCTATGCCTTATGTGACAGGCATGGAGTACAGGCCCCAAAATTTCTTTTTCCAGATGTGCTCCATGGTTATTCTGTGCAAATTCCATGACACCAGTAGGATGTGCAGAACACGAAACAGAAATGCACTAAAAGTGCAAGTTAAGGAGAATTTTCTCCCTAAAAGAAAAGAAACACAAGCAAAATCAAGGCTTTAGATCCAAGCTCAGTCATTGAAATGTAAGCAGTCTGGATATTAATGCATAGCTCTGATTAGCTATTCTTTAGATGGAGTACCCTGCATTCTCAGGGCTTAAAGCTTAAAAATTAAAAAGTTGCTATTCTTAACAATGAAATCAGAGGCAAGTAGAAGTTTCCTCTGAAGACCTCTACCTCTGCAAACACAACACTTCTGATCAAAACCTATTAAAAAAGACATTTTCTTCACTCTTGCGTAATCAAGATGGTTGAACTGCAATTGCAGGCTGCTGGCTGCTTTTCCCTAAATGCTCCAGCCCCCAGCAGAGATACGTTGCACCCCAAGGAACTCAATCCAGAGAGCGTAGCCTCAACTTGAGCACACCAAGGATGGGATCACCCCTGGGATCTTTCTGGGAGGCTGTTTCCAAATAGGGAGGCCATGTTCTTCCTGTGACAACGAGGGGCCCTGAGGGATGCACATGCTGTGCTTGCTGGATGTCCATTTTAAACCCAATTCTCTTGTTGTCTCTCTGTTCCATTCACGTGGCAACATCTCAGTCTGCCTGAAAGGCACCAAAATTCACCTGAAGTGCTTCCTGGCGTTCTCTGAGAGCAAGACATACCACGAAGCCAGCGAGCACTGCATCTCACAGGGCGGCACGCTGGGCACGCCGCAGGGTGGAGAGGAGAACGACGCGCTCTACGACTACATGCGAAAGAGCATCGGGAACGAGGCAGAGATCTGGCTGGGCCTCAACGACATGGCAGCCGAGGGCAAGTGGGTTGACATGACGGGTGGCCCCATCCGCTACAAGAACTGGGAGACCGAGATCACCACCCAGCCCGATGGTGGCAAGCTGGAAAACTGCGCGGCCTTGTCAGGGGTGGCGGTGGGCAAGTGGTTTGACAAGCGGTGCAAGGAGCAGCTGCCCTACGTCTGCCAGTTCATGATCGTGTAGCAGGGCTCTGTCGAGCTGTAGGATGGCTCCGTGCACGCCACACACCCGCACGCACCTCCACGTAGCGCCACGACCGGGGCAGCCGCCATGGCCTGGTATCAGGTCGGAGCTGCGCTGCCTTTCACTTGGCTGCATCCAGCCCCATTTGCATCCCTCTCCCTATGGCATGATGTATAGATATATTTTTGTACACGGGGAACTGATGAGGTGGCTTCGATGAAGACCCGGTGTGACAGCCCAGCCTCATCAATGGCCACGTGGGCTGCCCGGGCTGCCTCTCCGCAGCCTCCATTGCCACTTTGCTGAGCCTTGCTGGGACACGGCAGTGCCAGCCTGTGCCTTCTCCTCTGGCTTTGCTCCCCTGCAGGCCCTGGCACAGGGATCGGGATCCTGTCTCAGAGAGCAGAGCATGTTATTTCTGCTTTGTGCTTAGAGCCCTTGGCCTTGTACCCAAGCACTGTTGGAGCTGTTGGCCCAGTGTCATGCTGCTCAAGGGGCTGGCATGCTGAGAGGAAAAGTGTCTTTCCCACAAGCATTCCCTTTTTTTTGATCCTTTTCTCATCAGTCAGAAGAAAGTGCTTCATTTATCTCAGTGAGGGAGCTAGCCCCAGCGTCAGATCTTTCAAAATTCCTGCCATAAGCTTTATTTATCCTCCTGTACCACGCAGGAAGCAATGATCACTTGCAGTATACTCAGTCAAATATATTCTTGGGAGCAGGTGAACGTTTTAGGTAAACAAAAAATCTGCAACACTATCTAGTAATATGCTACTCTATAGAAGGCAGCTAGCTACCAAAAGCAAATCCCAACAAGTCTGACTTTAGCCACTTCAGGAGTTTTAGGGCCTGCATTAGTGATGAATTACTCCAGTCCTTGTTGGTCAAGGCCCAGTCCTCAGCAAACACAAATGTGCTGAGTACCACGTGCGCTGGTAAAGCTGAAGACCTGGCCTTGGTAACTTTCTGAGAAAAGGGTTGAAAAAATTGAAATATAAATTGGAATGATGGGAAGGCAATGACAGTCTTGCTGACACTGATTTGCTGACTGCTGGCCAAAGCACACCAGTGGCTCTTTGATGCCCAGTGCTTGGTGCCAGCCCAGTTCTTTGGGTTACACATCCCTAGCATGACGGCAGCCCACTGGGAATCATGTGTTCATGGGGAGCCCTTAGGAGAAGTGTTTCTATTTGCTGCTTTGCCTAAAACCAGCATGGTGGTGGGGCTTCCGGAATTTCATGTGGGAGAGCCAAGCTGGAGGGTCAAAACACACACACACACACAGTGCATACTTCCCAGGCTGTCATTATTGCCAAACTTTCTGCTGTTCAGATGAATATGAAATAAAAATATATATAGCTTGCTGAAGGAATGGAGTTGAATCAGTGTGGTTGGACTGCTTCCTTCTCCTTCGCCCTTCTCTTCAAAACAGCACCAGGGATCTGTCTGAGGGTAGGAGACATCAGAGGCAGAGGGCAAAAGCAGGAAGCAAGGGTCCACTGTTCTGTGACCTCATTTGTAGGATTGTCCCTCCTCTTACCATTCCAGTCAGAGGCATGGAATCCTTTTACAGGAAAATAACATTTCCTCCCTCCTCTTGCTGCTGGGAATTTTCAGGAGCCAGCCCAGAAGAAAGGTCCTTCCCTTGCCCATGCCCGGCAGCAGTGGCAATGCTGGGGAGGTGGCCCTTCCACACTTACCTACCTCCTCCTTTGTAGCCAGCAGGGCTGTGGCAGCACTAAGCATCCCCCTCCTTCCCTCACTGAGGTGGTGAGTTTCTCCCTCCTCCTCCTTCCCCTCAGCATCCCCCAAAGACCACGCAGAGCTGTGGAAGGCAGAGCTTGCCAGCAGGCCAAGGCAGCATCTTATGAGCCAGCTCATCTCCATGCATACTCTCTGGCTCCCTAGGCAGACGATCTCTCCATTTCTGAGATGTCATAGAAAATTTCTGAGATGTCATGTGTATGAAGGCAAAGTAGCAAAGCCCAAAGCCTTGCTGGCTTTGATCTTGATTGCTCGTAAACTGCAAGGTCTTAAAATGCAAATGCGCAGTCAGAGAAATAAAGAGAAGTCTTTCATAATAGCTCAGGAACAAGAGGGACAGTGTGAAAGCCACAGGTCTTGGCAGTGCTGGGCTTTGGGGAAGATGCAGGTGCACGGAGCGTGAACCTTAAAAACAGCCCTAGAGAACAATGCCAAAGGATATTCCCCATGGGAACATTAAGGAGTCAATCTGTCAAAAACTAGTTGCTCTCCTATCTCTCTCTTGCTGCCTGTTTTCACAGCATTCTGCTGCCACCAGGCACTGTCCTTCCCAGATAGTTGGCTCTTCTGGAGTTGAGATGAGCATGGGGAAAGGTGACATGACTCCTGCCATCTTGCTGGACCTGGGATGCCGTGCCTCACCTTGTACACTTAGGGGTACACTTAAGAGTTTAAAAGTTCTCTATGTGCTGCTCTTTACATTATGAACTATGGATTTTCTTTTAAAAGCTAAAGATGTGCTGTTCTTAACACAGGGAGGAGCTGAGATTTTGCATCAGCAGTTTCTTGGTGGCAGACTCTCTGCCAGATTCCTTATCCACAGTACTTCTTTTTGTTCCGAAGGCCAGAATCCACATCTTTCCTCTGTCCTGGCTCCACCTCCTTCTGCCACAGGACTGGGGCATCGAGCCTGCTCTTATGTCTCCAAACCTTACAGCAAGGCCAGATAAACCCCATTAAAATAGCAGTGTGTGGTAAGACCTTTGTCACTCATCAGGCTGTGAACCCACTGCTTGGCAGCCCTACGGGCTGGCAATGACAAGCAGGTCTGAAGGAGCAATGCTTACAAAAGCACTGAAGCACCGTGTCTTATAAAAGAGAACGTCCATCTCAGCCTTCCAGCTCTGACACACATACTGAGCAAGGAGTTCTGCTGCTGCTTCGCCAAGTGTGAGCAGAAGATGAAAGCTGAAGCTTCACGCGGCGATTCAGCCAAATCAAAACTGAGAAAAAACTCCACCGAATCCCCCTGGAGAAAACAAGATACATCGTATATTAGATAATCAGTCCCCAAACACAACTAACAAGTGGGTGGATGTAGTGAATCAGCCTAACAGCAGTGTCACATTGTTTTGCGTTTAGAGCAGGATTGTCCAGAAGCAGACTAAATTTCATCTCCATCCATGTGCAGCCTGGACGTCGCCTCCATTGTGGGGAAGATTTGGGTCCAAAACCCCTCAAGACAGGGGTTTGAGCCCCAGGCTGCAAGAGAACCATTCAGGTTGGAAAAGACCACTGAGATCACATTGTCCAGCTGCCAACCCACCCCACCATGCCCACTGCCCACGTCCCTCAGTGCCACATCCACACGGTTCTTCAACACCTCCAGGCATGGTGACTGCACCACCTCCATGGGCAGCCTGTGCCACTGCATCACTGCTCGTCCTGAGAAGAAATTCTTCCTAAAATCAAACCTGAGCCTCCCCTGGGGCAGCTTGAGGCCATCCCATCTTGTCTTACCACTTTTACATGGAAGAAGAGTCTGAGCCCTACCTCACCACAACCTCCTTTTTAGGCAGTTGAAAAGAGCAATAAGGTCTCCCCTGTGTCTCCTGTTCTCCAACTTCTCCACTTGCCTGTGCACCAGCTGGTGCAGAACACACACAGGGAAACTGGCTCCTGTATTCACTCTGTAATATGTCAGAACAGAAAGCCAAATGCTCAAATATGCCTTAAAACAGGCAACTTTTAGGAAATGGTCCAGAAATAGCATCCGTTAAAAACATGGTGAAACAATTGTCTCCATTGAAAAATGAGGACTTGGGAGGAGCTATGTGGGTGGGGTGCCGTGTACCTACAGCTGTTGACTGACAATTTTCTACACAGCCTAGAAACCGTGTGCTTTCAAGAAGGAGGCAGAGCAACAGGCAATGCTTCTTAATGATAAATGAAAACATACCCTCTGGAAAGGAAAGCACAGCATGTCATTGTAGCACATCCCCCAAGAAAGGGAGTCAAACCTGAAAGCATGTAACTGAGGAAAAAAACTCCTACGTAGCAAATGTGAAAAGCATGAAAACAAGCAAAAATAGTCATTCAGATTTCTTCCTTCTCTTAAATATTTACCTGAATTGTTTTGTTGGCCTATAGGGAGAATAGTCTGCTTTCAAACCTGCTGGAACTGCAAGTATAAGTAGCATCCACAGTCAGAAGTAAAACCATTTCACAACTTCTATCAAGCGATAAATTCACTCCAAATAGAGAGCACACATCTGTGGAGGAAAAACTGCAGTGAGCAGTGTGTGCATCCAAAAGCAAATCTTTGGTTCCCACGAGGATCAGGGAGCCTCGACGACCTGAGAGGTACATGGAAAGTCCTGATTGTAAGGACTGGGATGTGGCTGCATCAAGGGCAGCTTTGTGGCTCTTTTCCTCTTTGGGGAAGAATGAGAGAGCCGTCAGGATCTCCTGGGACATCTCTCACTTCAGCTCTCACTTGACCATGTGTGGTCTCATGTGATGGAGCAAGCTGTGTCTGAGCATCAAATAATAATACTTCAGAAGTGAGGTGATACATTATCTTCATTTATATTGACATCATGGTAGCAGGGAAATTTTCCTGTTATAAACACCACAACCCCAACAAGAAACCATTGAACCACTTACTGCTGTGGCTTGCACTTCTCACCAGTGACCCAAACATGCACATAAGAGCACATCACTGGCTAAGCTACCAACAGCAAAGCAGCTTCTCTAGAAACTCACTGCTATTGACTAAGGAGACAACGCTACTGACATATCAACATACTTCAGGCTGACTTTGTACTCCACACAGCTGCAACACTCACCAAAGTCCATGCAGGTTTTCCCAGTGTGAAATCCACAGTATTGAACATCTACATCCTAGCTAGTAAGATTATCCCTCCCTCTCTTCCCTGCAAGAATACTTGCTCCTGAAATCCTGCGGGAGGCTTCTCAGCTCCACAGCATTGCCGAGGGGTGCTTGTGGATCAGAGAAGAACCAGAGAAGATCTTCTGCTTCTGGATCTTCTCCCAGTCACTCCAGTGGAGGCTGTTCCTGTGCAGAAAGCCAAATCGAGTTGGTGGGGCTGCAGAGACCTCTGAAGGATGACTCTTAGCCTTTCAGAGTGATGTTCAAATCTTCAGAAGTTCCCAGTGTTATGTTGTCCCACAGCGTCAGAGGCAGATGGATGGGGGTAGGGGATGAACCCTCTCTGCAGTATTTCCATTACATTCTGTAGCCATGCAGCAGATGGCAGCAGAGGGGCAGTCTGCCAGAATGGTACCTGACATGGAAGTGTGTATGAAGCAAAGGTATGCCATTCCATTCCTGCATGCAGCAATGGCACCCACTGATAATCATTATCACTTGCTGAATGTTTATGGAGACCAAACAGTGGATGTGAGCACAGTGGGTGGTGCATTTCACAGTGGTGAGTGACCTAAGAGACAAACCATGCAGGGTTTTTTATTTCTTGCTGGTGAAAAAGCACAGCTAATGGCAGTGACTATGTTGAAAAACAGTGCTTTGTAGCTGAGAATTTTCTCTATCAAATAGTATTATTGTGCTCTTTGTGTCTGTTGTAGTTCCCACCGAAATAAATAAATAAATAAGAAGCACTCATTTCATAGCAAACCAGGTATTTACACACATGAGAAAGCTGTACACTGACTGCTTCAGCTGGTAATATAGTTATGTTTTATTCATTAAAAAAAAATTAAGTCACAACTTTATCTGAGGGAAAAGTAAACTTGAATTTGCGCCTGTACTCTTATTCAAAACATGAAGTAAGCACAGTAGAAGTCAACCTTAGAGTGAAAACAACTGTAAACTGACGTTTATATCACCGTACCAAAAGCTGAGTTACAATAGAACAAAAGGAAAAAAGCACAACAGTGAACAAGCATCATATTCCTCCTTCAAATTTTGAGATGTTGTAAACAAAAGCCTGACCTCTGCTCCCTTTCCATCAGTTGTTTAGAAAGAACATGAACTAGAAGATTTCACCTAAGCAGCTGCAGAAACTGAGCCAGAGGGATGAGACAGCCCTGAGTTGCTCTCAGAAACACATTTCTTTTAAAAAAAAAGAAAGGAAGAAAGGAAGGAAGAGAAGAGAAGAGAAGAGAAGAGAAGAGAAGAGAAGAGAAGAGA